>NC_056738.1:73029229-73049229 GCF_019279795.1 Protopterus annectens
GAAGGTAGGAGTAAACTACATTAAAAATGGAAATTGTATAAACAATATATGCAGAAAAATGTTTTGGAGGAGGAATGATGTTTAACAGAAAACTAAAATTGAACAATTAATGTAATGGTGGTTTGATTATATTGAATAGAACATTATACGTGATGTGTACTGTTTGTAAATGTGAACTGGTTAATATGATTTGATTACTTTTATATAAATATAAGTTTGCCTGTGTCACAAATGATAATTCAGTGAAGGTGTTTTTTTTTTAAAGAAAAAAAAGTAAAATAAAGTCACATAGCTTGATGTATTGCTTTATCAAACCATCCCCTGTATTTGGACAAAGCTAACTTGTAATGTTTAGAAATAGGGATAATGTACCAAGTAACCATCACACATGTTGCTTAAAGAGGCCCCTGTAAACTGTACTGCTGAAACCCCAGCTGTTTTGCTGGAATGAGCCTGTATAGGACTTGGCAAGACCTTCTAGCAATAGCTCCCGGTAGTCATTAAGGTTTAGTATGCTTTCGTGGTGGGTTCTAACCTTTTGGGTCAAATGAAATGAGTGGTTGATCTGAATTTCTGATAGGTTCACTCATTTCATTGTAAATCTTTGGATTCCATCTGAAATCTATATGGTGAAAACAGATGGTCATAGAAATATCGAAGTGGATTGCAGAACTAGGGTAACAGTACCATTTGTTTTAAGGTGGTCCATGACATGTCCATTTGGCATGAACCATGATTAATCACAAGTGCCACACTGTCCTTATGAAACAGTATGTAAGGTTTAGAAAACATTAATGTCTTCAACTGCAAGATCCTTTTAGTGGCTGTAATAGCTATAAAAAAAAAAAAAAGTTGAGTCGGGAACTTTAAGAATGTCTGGCTTTGTGTACTCAAGAGTAATTTAGTCACCTTTAGCAAAATAAAGTTTAACAATACAGTGTGAAATACCGATCTTTAGGTAGGTTTAAGATTTATAAACGTCTGAAGAATAGTTAAATGGGATGAAGAATAGTTAAGAAGGCTCCGAAAGTAGAGATACTGATTAAGCTGGGAAGTATGCCCTGGTAGAGGAATAAGGTAAATTCTTATTGGGCAGTTTTGGAAAATAAAGCACTACAATTAAATGCAGTTGACCAACTGCTGTCCATTTCTTACACCACTAATAAAGGAGCTTCTTACACTTTGGTAAGTATGAATTTCTAGAACAATTTTTTTCCAGTATCTAGAAGACTTTTTACTATTTCTTGTCAAAAAGATGAATGTGGGACACCACAAGTTCAACAGCCATGGCGATAAATGGCAGAGAACAAAACTACTCCTTAAGAAGCAGCCAAGACTACTTGATCTCTCTTAGCTACCCCCCCCCCCAAAAAAATAGTCATCACCGTGTGTGCATTTTCCAGACTTGGTCAAATTTTGTTAAACAAGCTCCCCACTGAAATGAAGTCCCAAATTGTGCTGCAAGGGTTCAGAGTAATACTGAGCACCTCGAACAAGTATCATCCAGTAAACACTTTAAAGATAATGGTTAGAAATGCATGCCATTGATTAAAAACTTGTAATTTTCTCCCCACTTCTATTCCTGGTACCATATTATTGTATATATTGTGTATATCTGTAAATCAGAATCTTGTTTATTAATCTTTTATTAAAACATCTGTTGTGTAAAGTACAACTTATTTAATTTTCTTCATCATTATTCATTTACTGTCTTCTTCACTGTTAATTGATTCTTTAAGGGTGGCCTAATGGTTAAGGTGTTTGCCTTACAAACACAAGATGCAGGGTTTGAATCTCACAAGGGATAATTGGCTAGGCTTAAAATGTTTCGCAAGGGCAGTTAGCTTAGTACTAATCTATGAATTTACTATGAAAAATGACAGTTATGGCATTTGTTATAATGAGGATGGTTGAGTGTACTGTATTTCAGTTTTACTCTTGCATTTTTACCTGGATTGTGGCTGAAAAGGGTCTTTGGACCTGCCCGCCTACCTGATTACCAGATAATTAATAAGTAAAGAAAAATAAACTACAGAGGTGGAGAGTAGGACATTCTTGTCATTCTGCCAACAAATTGTCCTTTAGAGGTAACAACAGCACCTCCACCCCCATTTAGGAACCGAGTCAGAAATGCTTCCTTACTTTTTTTGCCTTTGTCATAGTACTTGTGAAGAGAGAAAGTGGAGGGAATTTATAGAGAAGGTACCACAAGCACAGCCTGACTCGAGCAATCTGTGTATGTCTCTACAGCTTTTGCAACCAACTGTTCTCCGCTACAAGTAGGTCTCTCCTGGTAACCCCAAAATTGATGTCACAAAAATGAAGACTTTAAGATTAAGATGCCATTTGTGGTCCACTTCTGTGGGCCTTCTGATACTTTCTGCTCATCTGAAAGGTGGAACTACCACTAATCTAAATTTCAAAGGTAATATCTCACCCAGTTACTATTGCTATCCTGTATAGTTATCATTGTTTCTTTGTTGATCCTTATATCATACTGCTGTGGTGCTGTCTTAGTCTGCTTGAAGGAACCCCTCATCCATAAAATCACCAGAAGTTTCTCAAGAAATACCTGAAAGAACTTCCAAACAACCCCCTCATCCTAAATCCGATTTATCTACTTTGAGCACTTGAGAAAGGAAATAATCTGTTAAGGGTCCGTCCAAATTTTTTTTTGAAATGCCTGAGTGCAGTATTGATTTTCCTTGATCAGTGAATTAATAATAGGGAGAGACATAAACTACTCAGGAGAGAAACTCCTGTCCAACATTGCCACCAGGAAGAAGGTGACAGTGGAAACATCCCATTGCTTACACAAAGTAGACCAAAACATAGCCTTTTTAGAGCAAGTCTTTTGGTAATCTCATGCCCCTACCTTCACTGAGCTCTTGGATGGTATTTGCTGGAAATGGTGTTTGCCTTTTGGCACAACAGTGTTTGAGGGCCACAGAAAGTGTTCCTCTGGTTTACTTTAGATTAACATCACACAGTACAGTGTTGATTTTGGACATTCATCAGTCTTCTAGAGTATTTGCCAACATTTTGGCCATGGTGGCTGAAGCCTTGCATGAGTGGAGTCTATGTATTCTCCTACCCAGAAAGCTGTCTTCTTGGTAGGGTCCAGTAACTCCCTTATAGCATTGTGTCAGTTGATGATTACATAGTTGCATTTCTAGGGGTGAGCATAAACGAAAAGTCCTTCTCTCTAATGCTGTCTGACGTAATTGACTTTATAGGCATGGAGCTGGACACTAAAGATGGTTGTTTCTTCCCACAGAAAAGACCTAAGAAGGCTTTGTCATCCTGGTGTATACACAGGACAGTCTAAGGCCATTCCCTGCTATGTGTTTTAGACTTTTTTTGTGTGCTATTTGTACATCTCAAGGTACAGGTTTTGCTGTGAAATGTGTGTTAGTGTTTTTAGAGTAACCACTTGTTTTCGGATCTTCTTTTGGAGTTAGACATCTATCACTGGGCCTTGAAGTGCTTAATGGTCTTACCAGCTTTTGATGGTCCTCCCATGTTTTCTGTTGAATCTAACTGGATTTATTACTACACTGGTGGAGAGCTGTCTTTAAATCTCTCACAGTTCAGTGGTTTTGATCTTTTCTGGAGAAAGCAGGGTGACTTTCATCCAGTTTGGATCTTTCAGCAACCTCCCTTACTGTAAAGAGCTTGGAGATGAAGCTGATTCCAGTGTTTATATTTAATTTCATCAGATTGCCAGTCCATCTTCATAGGTTCATAGGTAGGTCCTAAGCTATTGACTCTAGAGCCTATACAAGCCTAGCCAAAAAGGTACCCTGGCTTTCGCCACCGAAGAAAATTCTTTTCCTGTGCCCCTGTCAAGCAGAACCACAGAAGTGATCCCCGGGGTGAATTTCCTGTTACCCATCCAATCATCAAGATTTTTCTTGAAGAGTGCTAATGAGGAGCTCTGTTTGACATAGATAGGTAGTCTGTTCCAGAGTACGGGAAGTCTCTGGGACAGGAGTCTATCCCTCCAACATATTCTGTTTATTGTGGTGACAAGGTTTAAGTCCCTAGAGCATGTAGCTCAGAGGGATTGGGAGTTCTTTAAGTGGAGCATGTCCAGCAGCTCTGGGTTTGACATAGCTTTGTATGTTAGGCAAAGATCGCCTCCGAGTAGGCGATATGCGACGGAGTAAAACTAGAGTTTTTTGAGTCGGTCTGCGTAAGGCATCTGTTTGAGGCCAGTAATCCTCTTTCTAAAGTATTTTTGCGGCCCTTCCAGTTGTTGTAGATGTGTTGTGAGGTACATACCAAAAGTGGCGTTGTACTCTATAATGGGTCTAATGAGTGATGAGTAGAGGGGAACAATAACCTCTTTTTTTCTGGATGAGAAACCTTTTTGGTCATGAGGTGTGCCATGTAGAAGGATTTCCTGACCACTGTGGCGATGTGATTATCAAAGGAGAGACTACTGTCCACCTGTGTCCAAGGTCTCTTATCAAACTTTCAGTGTTAAGTAGACTAACCGCCTGTGTGGTAGTTCATGTGTACAGAGTTTTTACCAAAGGGGATGACAATGCACTTTTTGGCAGTGAGCTTCAGACCATGGCTTTGACACCAGGCATCTGTCTCAGTGAGGCCCTTTTGTAGGATGTCCACATCGTTAGGAGTTTTGATTATGGCTCCTAGTTTGCAGACATCTGCAAATTTAGTTAGCCAATGACCTTCTGTGTTAGCCTGTACTTCAGAGAAATAGATACCAAACAGGAGAGGACCCAGGACTGAACCATGTGGTACTCCACTTGTCACTGCTGTGAAGTTTGATTTGGAGTCTGCTACTTTCACAGTGTGGGTTCTGTCAGTAAGCCAGTTGGCAACCCATCTTGTGACATAGGGATTTATACCTAGTTTAGTGAGTTTATCTATAATTCCAGAGTGGGGGATGGTGTTGAATGCCTTGGCGAGATCTAGATAGGCTGTGTGAACCACCTTACCCTCATCTATGGCTTTGGTGACTGCTTCAAAGAAGTCTATCAGGTTTAGGAGACATGATCTGCCTTTTACAAACCCGAACTGTATGGGGTCCAGAGTTTGGAGATCTCCAATGTCTTTGTTTATGAGTTCCATGATGATACGTTCCATGGCCTTGCAGACCAGGCTCGTCAGGCTAATGGGGCAGTAGTTCCCAGGGTCTTTTGTGGCCCCCCCCTTTGTGGAGTGGGATAACCATCGCTGTGCGCCATTCAATGGGCACAAAGCCTGAGGTGAGGCTATGATTGAACATGGTACTTAGGTGGGGTGCCAGTTTATTCTGTAGTTCGTGGGGAAGGCAGCCTGGGATGTTGTCAGGTCCCATGGATGCTGTGTTCTTGGCTTTGGAGAGTGAGGTCTTTACCTGTGCAGCCGTGATTACAGGAACTTTGCATTCTTCCGGTATAAAGATGGGCCCTTTAGGGGGTGAGAGGGGAGTAAAGTTAACACTGAACCAGTCTGCCAGGATGTTGGCAATATCAGTGTTTTTTGTATATTTAGTGTCATTGTGCTGTAACTCAGAGCCGATCTGAGTGTTCCCATTGAGATTCTTGACATAGTTATAGAATACTTTGTGGTTGTCTTTAGAATCAGTGGCAATTTTGTTTTCATAGCTAGCTTTGGAGGTTTTTATGAGGGATCTCAGCTTCTTACTGAGGCTGACCAGGGAGTTTCTCCAATCGTGGGATTTTACTCTTTTTTGCAACACTTTCTTTCTTTCTGTTGTAGAGTTTGTTTATGGCAGAAGACCACCAGATTGGCTTCTTTTTTTTTGGAGGATAGCATCTTGGTTCTGTTAGGGATAGCACAATCCATGTACTCGTATAAGTGCTTATAAAGCGCATTTGTGTAGGATTCAGCAGTCGTACCGCTATTGTCCATCTGCATGGGTGTCATGAAGTTTGCCACTTTTGTCTTAAAAAGCGCGAAGTTGGCTTAGGAGAAATTGTTTACGGTTGTTTTCCTAATGGGGGATGGGAGTGGGACGTGGATATCTAGGGTGATTAGCTTGTGGTTGGAGCTGACCTCTGGTGTGGAACACCGGTCGCCCATGTTGGTGATGACCAGGTCTAGGATATTGCTGCCCCTGGTGGGGGTGTGGATTAGTTGATCCAAAGCATTGGAATTGATGATTTCCAGAAAACGTTGAGCAAAAGAGATTTTGTAGTGTCAAAACAAGTGAGGGATCTATTTGTACCCTCCCTGCACAGGGAAGGCTGTGCTCTTCTTCCAGTAGGCATTAGGTTGAAGCATTACTTTTTCAGTGGTTAACATACCAGGGGAAGTGGAATATTTTGAGTCAGATTCATGTCTTTTTAGAACATAAAATAAATGAAGATAAAACAAAGGCTATAGTTGTATACTGTGTACCCACAGCAGAATTGGTTTAGCAATGCCCATATTTATAGGGACACAATAAAATGAAGTACAAGGATTTTGTTAATGCAGGTAAGGAAATGTGGGAAGAGACTTAAAAAAACTACAGTAATTGAGAAACCGGGATCTCTTGATTTTGTATATGGATAGTAAGATACCAACAGTGAAAATATTCCATTCCCCTTCATTTTATATAAAGATCAAGAATATTTTTATCAATCAGAGGAGATGTGGACCATAAATTTTATTTATTTGATGTTTATTTGGGTATATGAACTGGTCCAGGGACCCTTTTCAACCACAACCTGGGACATGTAGACAGTAACAAACTGCAGTCAAAATACATACTTATAAAACATATCACAATAAGAAGCAAACACTTTACAAACATTTTTGTAAGTAAAAATATAGGTGTAACAAATTACAAAAAGATGCAGGTAGATTAAAATATTCAGTTAGGTGCAAAAAGTACCTTTTAATAAAAGGTTAAATGTTTGATGGTTTAAATTATTATGAGAGGAGGAATTTATTTCTGTTAAAGTTGACTTGTGTAGGGTTTGCAAATAGCGTGTACAAACGCATAGTATTATATTTCGAAGTGCAGTGCAATTTACAGATAAAGTAGGCATAATGTCTCAGTGTAGTCAGAGAATTACATAAACTAGTATAAAATAAAGAAGATGGTATAACATTTAGACCTTATCCTGACATTTCCCTCCTAGTAGTTGTGGAGTTAGAGAAGGATGTCAAATTAATAAGAGGAATGCAGAGGAGGGAATATTAGCTGCTTAACAATTAGAGGAATGAGGGAATGTAAAGAAGTGTTCCAGCCTGCACACATCTGAAGCACTAACATTTGTTTTTGTTTAGCAAGTGTAACTGAAAATAATTAATAAAGGTTTGAAGGAATTTGTTTGTGAGGGGAAGAGTGCAAGAGTTAAATTGGGGAAAGTCGATTCCCTCATTAGAACAAAGGGTTAGGATAACCCGATTTGATGGGATATTTTAGAGATAGGCAATTTGAAGGGGTATTTTAGAGCTAGGCAGTTAAAGCTTGTGTGTATATGTGTGTGTGTGTGTGTGTGTATATATATATATATATATATATATATATGTGTGTGTGTGTGTGTGTGTGCACGTAGATGTAACACAAGCAGATCTTTATATGTTAAAATGGAAAAGGATGATGGTGAAACAGAAGAAGAGGAGTTCAAGAAATTAAGGAGAGAGTAGGATTTTTGGAGACAGGTCCTTGGAGATAATGTCAGTCATACAGAATGTTATGCTCGTAAAGTAGCAAAAAATATTTTAAGAACTAAGCCAACACAAGAATAGAGAAAGGAAATGCTACCAATACAGCTTGACTGCAAGTAAGGTACAGAAAGTAGACAAGGGTGCTGTAATTTACTAGAGAAAATTTGCTAAGGAGCCAAGCTTTTGGAAACAAATAATGAGAAAGAAAGGTAATATGAGCATGGTAAGGCTAAGCAGAAGTTTGGACTGCAACTTATACTACTTCCCTACCAGGAATTGCTAACAAGAGTATAGGCAAAGAGAAAGGGACAGAGACTTGTTAATTGAAAGACCAACTCTGGTAGAGTTTTTAGTTTTGTCTAGAGCAGACATTGCTGTTAAAAATGAATAACTAGTAGGGTGCATATAAAATTGTATGATAGGTATAAGACTCAATCAGAGGAGGTTAGAAAAGATTGGGAAGGGATAATGGAAAGGCACTATACAATGGAGTAATAGGAGTACATCTATATGGCTCCCAAGTATGCAACAAAAGTCCATAAGGTTTAAGATTTTTGCTTGGATGTAAACTTATAGGTATTTGCTAATATTTCAAATAGACATCAGAGAATTTTTCTTTGGGTAGATATCAAATGCCGAAGATGTGATGGGAAAGAAAGAAGTAATTGGGGATGTGTTTTTTGGGAATGCAACAAGTTGGCAGATTTTAAAAATTCCTTACAGAATATGTTGCTAGAAATGGTGGGGGAGCAAATAGTTGCAACTAAGGAATTTTTTTTTTGCTGGGATATAGTATCTGAATTGACCAGCCATAGTAAGGCTTTACTAAATTTAATGGTATTTGCTGCAGAAAAAGCTGTTAGTAGTGCATGGAAGTTGAAATCTAAACCATCTATAGCTGAAATACTAAATAGTGTAAAGGAGATAAAAGAACTTGGTGGAATCTTTAGAAAAGGATAGGAACCATTTACATGGAAAGAAATGGAATTTGCCACATACCAGTATATGTAGAAAATTTAAGGGAAGGCAGGTTTTGAGAGGTAGGGCCATTGATGTAATGTGAGAATAAATGAAAATTGTTAAAATGTTTACTGCTTGAAAATAAAGGAAATGTTGTTATGCTTTGCTTTCTTTCTGTTACTGTGCATGCACCCGTGACACTTGTTAATTAAAAACTCAGAGGGAAGGATGTGGTGGACTCTCTGATCCATTCCTTCTTTCTTCTTGTGGATTTGCAGATTCAGAGGCCTTGCCTGTTCCTGGTCTTCTGGAGGATGATCACTGTGGAAATGTACATGTTGGCTACTTGGAGAATGCAGTCCTCCCTGTTCCTTGACTAATGCATGACATCTCAATTCCTTTGTAAGAGATGCTTGGCTCTTCCAGTCAGCAGCCTCGCTGGACTGAAATTTTACTTAATAGAAGATTTTACACTTGATCATTGCAATCTGTTTAGTAGATAGCCCCCATGCTCAACACATTGGTTCATGTTGAAGCTTGCATTGTTTCAGTAGGTTCAGGGGCAGATTTTAGAATTCTTTCCAGTGTGTCTTAGAATTCAGTGGGTTCAGTCTTCGTACTTTACTGTACCTTTCCATATTCAGGAGAACAGAAAAGAATGTCTTAAATTGCCTAGATGTCTACATACTGTTTAGAATATCTGTACAGGACCAAAGACAGGCTTCCCAATTGTTCAATATCTTTGCCAAATAAGTATAAGTGGATTTCATATCCAAACAGTGATTTTTGAGATGGTTAGCTGCTCCAAAAAAAATACTCACCGGTACAATTCAAGTTTGTGTCAGCAATTGATTGTAAGCTTCTTCAGCCTGCTTCATTTATGTTTCTATAGCAGATAGAATAAGGTGGTAAAACCATAAATTAAGTCTTTTTTTTTACTGCTGTTTAGATATGGCATCTGGAAACAGTGTTGACTGGCTTTGACTGAAAAATCCTACAGGAATATTTGACCTAAAATCTATTTTTTGTCCTGTTCTCTGTCCTTCATTTTTGGATAAGGGTATATAATTACCTCCAGATCTTATATCAAAAAATTCCTATACGTGAGCACATATGGTAATGATTGATGGCTAATGGGACTTCTGTTACCAGGCTAATTTCTTTTAAGAGAAACTTCCTTATCTGTCCAGTAACTGGCTGTGACTAGAATTTAGTAGTTAATGTATAATAATGTTTCCTGTATAGCTATCCCTCTATAGGCATTGACATGATCACTGGGAGCAGGACAAATTCCTAAGATCGCTGAAAAAAATTGTTATGCTGTGACCATATGAATCCATCAGCCATATTTGTTATTTACTTTAGCATGAGTCTCTTTTAAAGTGCATAGTTATGTTGAGCATTGATGCAACTGTTTCTGTGTAATACTTATTAATATTTGTTCTGTCTGCAGGCTAATTTATCAGAAATTCATAGTAACATGTGGGTTAGGAATGGCCTGCAGATAAAAGGACAAGCCATGACTTATGTTCAGTCCCACTTCTGTAACTCCATGATTGACCCTGACATCTTCTTACTGCAGGTAAGAATATCATAAGCATGATCTGTTTTTTTTTCTCTACAAGCCCAGTGACTACAATCATTCAATTATTTTTTTTTTAATTTTAAGGTTTGTGCATCAAGGTTGGACCCAGATTACTTCATTTCATCAGTTTTTGAAAGGTAAACTCCATAGCTTTAAATGTGTAATGCTGTACACTTGTTAGTATTGTACTGTGAAAGTTTTTAGCAGCTCTCAATTCATTTGTCATATATATTTTGAGTAAACGGTACTAATTTGACTTTTGAAGCTTGTGCAGTTAGAATGAACTAAATTGAAAGGCTTATAAACTGAATTATTGTAAAATCTAGTTTCCTATCAGATGTGCGAGTCACATAATTGCAAGTCCCACAACTTATAAATATAAATTTGGAATCACACACCCCTTAAAGCCACTATCAAAACTTATTGAATATCATTGAATTGTTTTTGCATGGGAGTTTCACTCCCATCCCAGTACTCTCAAACCCCTGCTTCTCCTGTAAACTAACCTCAAGATTGTTGTATCTCTGAGTGGTGGTGGTGGGGTAATCAGATGTACAACAACCTTGGAAGCATCTGTATTTATATTCCCGCTATTTGCTCATTGTCTGTGTCTTGTTAGCATCACAGTTCTCGTTTGCAGAATTTCAAGAAGAGCCATGAAAATCGAGCACTTTAATCACCTGATGTTATCAGTTTTCATTCATTCCTAACAGTTGGGTTTGGATCCGATCCTCAGATCCAGCTAGGCTGTTAATTTAGTATGTAGCCACCAAAAAGCTTTCAGGGTCCTCCCTTACCCATAATGCAACAACACCCAACATGCCTTAGATCTTTTCCGCCGCGTTCGCATTTAAATGAGGTCGCTTTGAGCTGTTGAGCACTTCAATGTAGAGGTATGTGTATTTCTTCCATTTTATTTCCTGTAATGTATTAGATTCTTTTCCATCTCTAAATCCTCCCATTTTACACTCTTTAGTATAATTTTATTGCCATAGCTGGTAATCTCTTCTTTCCCCTTTCCCGCTTACACCTTTTGGTATAGTTCTAATTGCCATTGCTGGTAATTTTTCCTCATTTCTATATTTTATTTACTAGTAACAAAAAAAATTCTTCTGGCATTTTTGCTTTTTGGTATTTTCAAAATGTCTGAAAAAAGTCCTTCTGGCTTTAAAAAGTGCCAGAAATGCAGGCACAAATTTGCCTCTCTCCAGTGCACATGACTTGTGCGTATACTGTTTGGGCCCAGACTGTCTTCAAGGAAATTGTTCAATCTGTAAGACCTTCAACCCACAAGTAGTTGCAAATAGGAAAAATAAATTAATATTGAAAGGATTGCTCCCTTCATGATTTTGAGAGGCTATTTCTGGGGCTTACCCCCTCCCAAACCTAAGTTAAGAGCCTTCAACTAAGTCTTCCAAGCTTTCGGGATCCTCAACTACCTCGTCTGATCCTACCACGGAACCAAACATAAAAAACTTAAGTCGGATCTGAAGATTGCTCCTGCTCAGCTGGTGTTGAACTCAACAAAGGCTTTGTCAGATTCTAGGTCTTCGGATCCAAGAACTTTTCTCAGGACCAGATATTCCCCATCCATAGACCTGTTACCCTCTAAAGTACCTTTCTCATACCTTGAATCCCACCGGCACTCCAGGTCCCCATCAGTAGCTTCTTCTCATTCTTCCAGAAGTCTGACGAAGGCTGATGTAGACAGAATGATGAAATTTCTGTTGGTGCAGATAAAGATGGGAGTTCTCCCGGCACCTATCCCTTTGGGTCAGGAAATCCTTGTTTCTACTACTTCACCATTCTCAGCTCCTCCTTTGATCCAACCTACTGTTTCAGAGCCCTTAGATCTGAGTCTCCTAGGACAATCTGGATCAGATCTGAAGATGTTGGTATCATCGGCTCTGATGCTGTCTGTGATTGTGGCGGAAACGTCCCTGTCTGATCTGAGGCATTAGAGTCGACTCCGAAGTTTTCAGAGCCATCTCTTCCCCTCAGATCCTCAGCATTGGACAGCTCAGCTCCAGCCTTTGCCTTGGGTGGACTGCCTTCAGGGCAGGGGGAGCTGATAGAGCAGAAGTGTGGCTTCTCAGCTCCCTTGGCTTCCTTCTCCCCAAAACATTCTGTCTTTGAGGTGGTGGAGAGAGAGTTCTCTGTTTCAGCAGGAAGGATGGTTCCTATCTTCTCAGATCTTCCCTCTGGATCCCATGTGTCTCTGCACCTTGCGCTCCATCATTCTGCACCTCAGGAACAGCCAGTTGAAAGTCTCCGGGTTACCCAGCAGGGTATTACTATCTCTTCCAACACTTCTCAGGAGCACCCCACCAAAGTCCCTAGGAAGAGGAAGTGCAAGAGGAGGCACTTGGACTCCCCTTATGAGTCCATCACCAAAGATACTGATTTCATGAAGGGGAATGGTCCCCAAGATCACCACCAGAAGACATCTGTTTCAGAGACATCCTTGAGATACTTAAGCAAAGGGTTTTTTGTTCTCCTGATAACCCTTCCCCAGAGGAATCGGTATTTCTAGAGGTCTTTGGGTCTAGCCCATCTATCTCCTGAATAACTCCGATGAGCTCATTGTCTTGATCTCTAGGTGGGCATGGAAGGAGCCTGACACATTTGAGCCAGTCCCCGAAAGACTGGATTGGATTCTGGCATCACCTGTAGGAACAAATATTTGGAACAAGGGAGTGCCCATAGATGCTATGGTCATGGCAGCAACCACCAAGAATGATCTTGCTCAGCAGAGTTCCTTTGTCAATTCCCCTAACATCTAGGACTTTGGACAGATTTGGGAAGTGTGTGTATGCGTCAGTGACCTTTACCCTTGGGTCACTGAAAAACCTGGCACACTTTATGAGATTACAAAGGGACTTGATAAAGTAACTGTCGAAATCCTTTTCTGGGACCACTACTGCTGAGACTCAGACTGCTGTGTGTCACAGTTCCCAACCCTACAATTCATTTCTAATTAGTCCATGAGGCTTATCCCCAGTGGCGTAGCTAGAGTTTGTGCTTCCTGGGACTGACTTTGAGTTTGCCACCCCACCCCAAAACAAAACATAATACACATCATAGTCATACAAAAAATGAAAATGGCAGTACTCACATCCATTGTTAAAAGTGATTCCTCACCTTTGATATTGGAGCAAAAGCATTTCCTTGACACAATAAGGAATTATTTTTCCCAGTAACGGCTTCATTCGTTTGTATTGTGTATGCACAAGCACTAAAATGACACAATAAATTATTTTGCCCGGCGGTCACTTTAGCAGTCTGACCATGTATACACACACTTCCCTGATACACAAATGAATTATTTCCTCAAGCAGCATCTTCATTAGTATGCCCAGGTATACACAAGCACCAAAACAAAACATCTCCCAAAGAGACCCCTTCAGTAAAATGTCCAGGTGTGCACAAGCACCAAAATTAAACATTTGCCCAGTCGACCCCTGCAGTAATATGTCTATGTATGCACAAGCACCAAATGAAAACATTCACCCAAGTGACCCCTTCAGTAAAATGTTGAGGTATGCACATGCACCAAAATAAACATTTTCCCAAACTTCCTTCACTGCTCATTGTTCCAGGGTCTGCTGGAGTTTGTACCTTTTATCATTACTCCATGTTGAGAATGAGTTCTGTTATATTTTTTTGTGAATTTCTTCACCCAGGCTGTACCTACAAATGGCTTATTGTAATCAGTGTATTAGCCCAGTAAGCAAACTTAAATTTATAAATAAAAATCACGTGTCTCCTCTCCCGAGCCACCTACATATACCTTGCACACTCCCATATCCTTCTTCAGTCAACTACCCTTTGTTAGCTCAGTAAATTACAACCAAATGCAACCCTTTTATATGATCCATTTCCTTGAGAGACAGCTCATCAAGAGGTACTTAGTTGAGTTCCTATCACTGCCCCACTAATGCCACTAACTAAGTGGCTTGACTTACTAGATCCTGACCGACTGCTATCACAGATGGAGTGGGAACAACAGTCCTATATAAAGAGATTGCCCTCTTTCTCCATGGCAGTCTGAACTGAAAGTTGGTATACATATAAGTAGGAGGTGATAATGGAGGTACGGTCCTCTGTATGGGGGAGCAGAGATTCTTGAATCCTGTAAAATGTGATTATTTTAATGAATGCCTGTCTGTCAGTGAGAAAATACACGAGTTAAGATGGTGGTCCCTTGACTTGCTGGCTCGCCAATACCATTAGTACAACAGCTTAATCCCAAACAGTTTATTTGCAGAGAGTTAGTTGAGAGCATAATGGACCGGACCTTTTCCTTCCTCACCTTTCCTTTTTATGTCTCAGCCTTTTTTATCTTCAACGTTGATTAGGTCCTTTATCTCACTATAGCGTCTATGACTCCACACCTTCCTTCTCCACCCTTTTTAATAGGTGTATGTCAATTTTTGAAAAGCTTGCTTAAAGGAAATTATCCCAATCAATGCAACTAGATCTTAAGTCTTTTATACTGAAAATGTTCATGAGTGAAACATTGTTACCATCAAAAATTAACTGTTGTTACAGAAAAGCACAGTTCCTGGAGTTGCAGTATCAGATGTATTTGACTGTGTGTGGGATTCATTAAAGCGACATGACTTTTTTTGAGTTACTATATGCTTCTACATGCTTCATTACTGATTTTCCTAAAACAGTCCTGTCCACCTCCTTAATTACTGCTGTCTCTTGCCCCACATAATAGCAACCTCACTCATTCAACTAATTACTCTTTTTTATTGTCTTTTTCAATGATATGAGAATGTATTCTTGCCAATAGCATTAGGATAATACTTCTCATTAAATATATTATGAAGTTTGACACGGAGATGCATAAATACAGTAATAAAATACTAAAATTGACAGTAACAACATATAGCATACATATCTTATTAGCTCTTTGACCTATCTCTATGCATGTATCTTAATAACTTTACACACTTTATAGAATCATATTGAAATCTCCCCTTTACTCATACACACAAAATATTTCCACTGCATTCTCCAGTGTAAAGAAAATACCTTTCAGAAATGTTTTACATTCAGCATCTCCCCATACAGCATCTTGCACTGGCTTTCTGCAGGAATCCCACCTTACATAACTTTAGTCAAAGTCCGCTACTCACACACACACACACACACACACACACACCTCAGAGTGTTCATGGTTGTCCGCTGTGCAGTTCAAATGTCTTCTGGAATTCAAATTCCACCTGAGTGGAAAACGAAGACGTAAACAATCTCAACTTCTGTGACTGTGCAACTGGATGCAAAGTGCATTCTTAAATAAGAATGCCCTTAAAAAAAGGGAGTACATTTTTCAACCCCTCAAAGAACCTTCTCTAAGAATAAATGAAGTGGTTGAAAGATGAGGTTCAGAAAGTCCCAGGGTCTTTTCCAAGATCCACGTGGAGATAGTTCCCCTAGGGGCAGAGGGAGGGGAACTCAAATGGAAGATGCCACCCATGCGGCAGAGGAGGCCTAGAGAACCAGGGGTCTAGAGATTCCTTCTCTGATGGACCCTACCTGCGCTTCTGAAAGGAGGCCTGATTGTCCCCCTCTGGAGGTAATTGGGGGTTGATTATTCCTGCACCAGAGAGCCTGGCTAGATGTCACAAAGATAAGTGGGTGCAGAGGATTATTTCCAGAGATTATATAATTCCCTTTTCCCTTTCACCTTCATCTGTACGGACATTTCCCAGTGTTTTACCCAGTTAGAGGAACGCAGCAGCACTAGAAGTACCAAAGCTGCTAGAAAAAAAATCATACAGGAAGTCCCACCAGCACAGATAGAATCCAGAACTTACTTAAAATTATTTTTTGTGCCAAAGAAAACATGGGACTGGGAACCAATTTTGGATCTCAGTAACTTGAAAAAATCATTTCAACATACAAAGTTTCAGTTAGTCACTGTTCAGTCGATTTTGCCCTTCTTGTGCAAGGATGACTGGATGTGCTCAGTGGACTTTAGGATGTGTACTGTCACATAAAAATGATCAGACAATCCAGAAGGTATCTATGCTTTTGCCCAGTCTTTACTAGTTCAGAGCACTGCCCTTTGGCCTCACCACAGCCCAGGGTGTTCACCAAATGCATGGCAGTGGTTGCAGCTCACTTCAGACTGCAGGGATTCCAAGTGTTTCCGTACCTGGACGACTGGTTCATTAGCGCCTCGAGCAAGCATCTGCTAATAAGAGCATGAGATCAGGTACTCCAGACTTTCTGCCATCTGGATATAACCATAAATTACAACAAATCTCAGTTAGAACCGTCTCAGACATTGGAATTCTTAGGAACAATTTTCAACACAGTATGAGTGACAGCTTCTCTTCCTCTGTCAAGAGAACAAACAGATTCCAAGTCAGAAAAATAATTCACAGTACCACAATCTCATCCCGATTGATTCTTCAAGCCTTGGGATCAATGTCAGCAACTATAGTCCTAGTTCCTCTAGCAAGATTTAACATGAGAATTCTTCAGTGGATGTTAGCAATGCAATGATCTCTTTTTTACCAGCATGTCAGCCCAAATAAGAATAACTCATTCGTGCAAGAGATACCTTTGATGGTGGATTCAATCAGGTCAGGTTCTATCAGAATGTTCTTTCACTTTTCCTCAGATCAAGGCCATAGTGACCACAGACACATCCCAGTTTGGGTGGGAGGGCACTTCCTGTGAAAAACAGTCCAAGACACTTGATCCACTGAAGATGCCAACACACATAAGAATGTCTTGGAAATGAGAGCAGCGCTGTTAGCATTATAAGCATTCCAAGACACTCTCCTTTTCAGGCCAGTTGCAGTTCAGAATGACAGCATTGTCAGTGGTTTGGTACATAAGCAAAGAGGAACTAGGTCCTTGTGTTGAGAAGCTGTCAGAGTGTGACAATGGGCAATCTCATCCAACCATTTTCTGATAGCAACATACATTCTGGGGAAGTCCAGTGTGATAGCAGACAAATTGAGCAGGTCTATTCTACTACCTCATGAGTGGTCTCTCAACATGAAGGTGTCAGCAATGATTTTGTTGCCACTAGGGCCAGCCTTGCTGCAATTTCTTTGCATCTCCCGTAAACAACAGATGCAATAGCTTCTTTGCCGTAATCCACCCACCGGGGGATTCACTGAGAAATGCCCTACTGCACTATTGCCCCCCCCCGATCTCCTCTGTGCGTATGCTCCAACTTCTTGATCCCCAGATTTCTGCAGAAAGCTCTCCAGTTAAAGAGCAAAGTCATCTTTATTACACCTTACTGGACTTGATAGATTTGGTTCCCTTTCTTTGGCCTCATCTAATTTACCCAGCTTGGATTTTGGATCTGATATTAGACCTCCGGTCTCACCCAGCAGGCATGATTTACCCAGGTATCTCAAACCCGAAGCTGACAGCTGGGTCTCTCCACTTCCTTTAATAGCCAGACACCCTATGCTATTGTCCCATCCGTCATATACTTTTATCTTCCCATAAAACTTCTACAGGAAAACTTTACAGAAGTAAATGGAAGAGGTTTGTTTTTTGGGAACTTCAGAAACTTATTGACCTCTTTTCAGCACCTGTACAAAGTGTCCTTGAAGTTGTGGCTACAATTTTCAAAGAAGAAGCTAGCACTTTAACAGTTCGAGTTCAGTTAGCAGCCATCTGTAATTTTCACATTGATTTTGAAAACTCCACCCTGGCTTCATCTAAACTTTGTAAGGCCTTCTTGAGAGGTACTTTTCTTTTGAGATCTCCTTATGAAGACTCAACTCCTCTATGGAACTTAAATTTAGTACTACAGGCCTCATTGCATTCCCCTTTGATACAGCAGAAAAATGTGACTTAAAGTTTCTGAACTGGAAGACTGTCTTTCTGGTGGCCATCACCTCTGCTAGAAGGATTTCAGAACGTAAAGCATTGTCTTCTAAACCTCCCTACTTGATTTTTCACCAAGACAGTATATCATTATGAACCAATCCTTCTTTTCTTCCTAAGGTGGTGTCAGAATATAACATAAACCAGTCCGTTAATCTGCCAGCTTTCTTTCCTACTTATTGGTTGTTCACAGACAGTTATCTTTTTACTTACATAGAACAAAAGAAATTAGAAAGACAGATCAATTATTTACCGTCTTTGCAGATTCTAAATTGGATACATCAGTTCAAAGGTAACCTTAGCCAAATGGCTGACATATTCTGTACACTTCATGTCTTCATTAAAGTATGTGAAAGAGATGTTAAGAATGTATTTCAAGGCGAAAATCAATGTAAATGGTTTAATTTGACCAAACAGGAACACCAAGCCTCGAGGGAAATTATTAACAAGCGTAACATCAGAGTTATGAAAACTGATAAGGCACTGGCTTGCTGGTTATGGAACAGCCCATTTGTATACAGATGATGGTAGATTCCTTGGAGAACAATAATTGTTATAAAATTATTTCTGATAAAGAAGTGTACAGCAAATTCAAGAATACTGATTTTTTTTTCTTGTTGGATTTGCTTGAGCAGGGTTACATGACATTACAGGAGTGCAATGTTATGGTTGAAGATCATCCTTGTATTGGCAAACTCTTCAGGATTCCTAAAATACATAACAATGAGCTAAATCCCCCCATTTAGACACATTGTTTCATTGCAGCGCACCAAAACAGAATATATCTCCCAATATATAAACCATTTTCTTAACCCGGTAGTTCAGGGTACCACATTTCTCAAAGATTCCTGGTTGTTTCTTAATGAGTTATTTCAGTGTAAGCAGGATGACTTGTTAGTCACCTTGGATAATGAGTCCCTGTACACCAGTATTCCCCCCAGTAAAGAATTAGAATTGGTTTGACAATTTCTTTGTAGGCATACCTTAGTTGATGTTTATTGGATGAATGCCATTTGTGGTTTAATTGAAGTAGTCTTATAAAACATTTTTTATGTTTAACAGTACTATATATCATCAGCAACAAGAAGTTGCAATGGGAGCCAAGATAGCCCCAGCATATGAAAATCTAGTTTTACGTGCCTGGGAAAGTGTCCATCTGGTAAAATTAAAGGGTTTTGGAAAGATTAGACTGTATAAGCGTTATGTTGATGACATCTTTTTATTTGGCAAGGGACTGAGGCAGAGTTAAACTAGTTTCTTATTGAAATTAAACATAGTATTGTTTTTTAAACTTTACAGTATATGGTAAAGGGACAACAGTACATTTTTATATTGAATTAAAATTAGATAAAGAAAAGTTGTTATTCACTTCTAATATTTATATTTCTAATATTAATATTAATATTTCTAATATTTATAGGACAAAAACTTTAAAAATAATTATTCAGATTTTAAAGAGCCAGCATCCCAGTTTTATTAAGTCCAATATTGACATGGGACAATATATTAGGCTTAGTAGAATTATTAGTGAAGATGCAACTTTTCCTGTAGAAAGTGAATATATAAAGAATTTATTTTTAGAACATTATCCATTCACTTTAACAGATACACTTTGTCATACTAAATATTTACCGATTTTGAATTATGGGTTGTCCCAATAGTAATAAGCTCACAGTGGACTTCACATGTAGGTCTCCCTTGCCGATTAGTCATGATATGTGAGCTATTCATAATATCATCAAAAAGAATTGATGCATTATTCAAGGCAGCAAAGAATTGTCCAGTGTGTTAGGAACTAGTCCACAATTTTTTTAAGAAAACAAGGACATTGAAATCATTTTTTGTGTGCAAGAATCATTGTATTTTGCCCACTAGAACAGGGATTTTTAAATGTGGGAAATGTAGAGGTTGCCAGAATATTTGTGTGTGCAAGCAATATTTATTAAAA